>NC_051157.2:76314427-76318152 GCF_013339745.2 Dermacentor silvarum
GGGTGGGTCCCTATTGGCAGATGTCCACGTATGTTATATTTTGTGCTGAAGAAAGAAAGCAAAAAAAAAAAAAATAATAATAAAATAAAAAGAAAGACACCGTGTACGATTTTCGCCTCACCGGAAATACACGAGAGTTTAGTTTTGACTCACCTTTGCCCGGTGGCAAGTTTATCATGGATCCGAATTGCTTTAATTATTAATAAGATCTGACAACATTAGTTCCCGCTCCTACACTGGGCAGGCGCTGAAAGGTAAAGTAGTCGTGAATTTTCGACTGACTCTGCAGCAGCAAACTGAATGAAAGGAAGAAAACTATAAAGAGAAACGAGGGCCAGAAACGCGGAAAAAAGTGCACAACTCGAATTAATGGTGTTTCCACTCATAATGTTATAAGTGTGAGTGCGGAGTTTTGTGCGTGAAAATGGGAAGGCATTAAACCAGAAAGTTGTACTTTTATGTCGCCTTCCCTTTCGATCAACGTGCGTTTAAACTCTTCACGCGTTAGTGGTACGGTTGCGTTAAAGAATAATTTGCCCGACGCGGTAACTGTTGAAAGTACTAGGTATGAACAGCATAAGGAAAAGGGCAGAAAAATGTTGAATTTTATTGATATCGATCGCGCTAGGTACGCGTAAAACTGTCGTCCTGGTCTGCCTTTTCCTGCAGAACATGGTTATGGCCAGACACGGGGTACTATTGACGCCCTGTGCGGCACAAAGATCCAGATTTTAACCACTTTCGAAGCGAAGACACCCTCGCAGGTAGTTAGTTACACGTACACCACCTCGCTCGTGATTTTTTCAAACTTGCGAAGTTTTCAAAAAATAATTCTTATTACTATTATGGGGAAAAAAGTTGCGCTTATAATGTCACTGAGTCGTCTTCTTTTACTTTCATTTCAATGAAAAATACTGATGCTGATTGCTAACAATTTCAGCTGCAGCGTTCAACGTTGTAAACCTCAATAACCGATGAATAATAGGAACGCATTGAACGTTACTGTAGCTTGCTTCGTTCACAAAATAGGTGTCTTTATAACTGTGGTTTGCACGTGTTCAGGTGTCTTCGAGGGGCGAGAGGGAGGAAAGAGGGAGGTGGAGGGGGGAGGAATAGGTATCAAGAGGGTCCGTCGTGTCCGCTTCATTAACGCACCATTTACAAATTAAGCTTATACAGTATTCGAAAAAAAGGTGTCGCAGTTTCACCTGAAAGGCGAATCATCAATTGCGATAGCAAATTTGTAGAGAGCTATACGGAGTAATGATAGTAGCTTTATCAGGTGTATAACCTTGGACATGCAGCAGCACCGGCAACACGCAGAACTGTTGTCGACGCCGTCGGCGTTTTGCCCGCGTTCGCACAAAATGCGTGCGGCGTTGGTGACTGTTGCCGGAGCGTCTGATATAAATAGGCACTTGGTGCCGCAGCTAAACGTCGCCTCCCTTCCCCTCCCCGCCACGGCCTTTCGCGCGTCGGAAGAAGGCGCGTTTGTTCTACATATATGGTGATTGTAAAGGAGGAAAGAGACGCCTACTTCTGCAGACCTTAAGGGAGCACGGCGCAGAACGCGCGTTTGTTCTTCGCCTGTGCGTTCACTCCCCGTGAAAGCGCGCGTCCCTCGCGCCCTTTCACTCGCACATACAGCGTTCGGCGCTGAGCCGTGCTCCCTCAAGGGCTGCAGAAGATAGCGCCAACCTTTCCCTTTCCCTCAAGAACCACTTATCATCGGCGACGATTTCATCTCCACTGACGTCATACGGAACCTCACGGCAACGGCGACGGCGACGGCAACGGCGACGCCGACGGCAGAAATCTGCTTTGGAGTGTCCATATAATTGCTATCGCAATAAAAAAAGGACACCGTGGTTTGTGATAGTTCATGTTAAGTTTAGTGCACAAGCTGCGTTTGTGATCTTTCCTCTTCTCTCTCTCTTTTGACAGACTAGTTGGAGCGAGTGTGGAATACTTCCAGTTTGTTTAGCTGCATATGCTTTTCTATCACAATCATAATAATCGTCAATCCTCTCTTTGATTTCTCTCTCTCACCTTATGCTAAAGTTGATGAGTAGCTGCTTAGAAGACACGGGTTCTGGAATCTCGTCTTTTCGAAAACATTAAAGAAGAGTGAGATAGGACGGCAAAATTTCGCGTTTTCAAAGTTGTCATTTAATAATCGGTGACGAAGCAGATATTGCTAAAAGTTCTCTCAAAATGGCCCCGCACTACATGACGCTCTCGCATTAAAGGGTTCAATCATTAACCCACGCTCGACAGTATCTCTTTCTCAACCGCCAGTACACGAAAAAAATAGCTCACAAAAATAATCGCGCTTAAAAGGTTCGTGAAATAAGTTATCGTACGTGCGTGTTTGCGCACTAATTTTATTACCATAGCAAATAGACGGATTCTCGAGGCGCATTCACGGCGGCGGTGGTGCTGTCCCGCTATCGACGGCGCGTGCGCATCTCAGACACGCAGGGTTTGAATGCTCGAGAGACGCGGAGTGCATTCGGCCGCAAGAACGACGAGGCGAAGCGGACGCACCACCAACGCTCCGCACAATCGACTAGGCCATGGTGGAGCCAGGTCAGCGTTCTGTCTACCGCTGATGACACGGGCTTTGTCCGCACGCGCACTATAAACACACTGGCGTTTCGGCCGAGCTGCGGTGTGTGTGCGCTTATTAGATCAGAACGGATAGTAAACGACAAGCTAACGTTATATAAGATTTCACCGGGTTCTCAATAACTCCGACGGTTCCCCGTCGGTATCGTGCGACGCCTGCAACGCTACTGGCGGCGCTCGTCATCTTGCCAGCATTGTGAGACGCCTGGTAGTTGGCGGGGCGCTGTTCTTTCAGCGCAGCCTCACTTGCCGTCCATGCTGCGTCGCAACCACATTTCGCACCGAGGTAATGCTGCTGCGGGGCCTAGTTGGTGAAACATCATGACTAGACGCACTGCAGCCGTAACAATTACGAGAGATGTTAGCGACAAGAGAGACAATGAAATGTGAAGTGCGCTTCACCTTGTAGCGGCTGGAGTCTTAATGAGTACAGCCGCGCACGTTCTTGCGCATGATGTCGCCAGCCACTGCTGCCGTACCGTTTGTCTCAAGGCTGCGTCGCCACTGGATGCCAGTGTTATTGTCACCGTTCAGCGTGCCGTGCCCGCACCAAACACCGAGTAGCCGAATTTTTGAAGCGGGCTTCTCCACATAGAAACACTTACTGTGGAGAAGCCAACCTGACGAGCGCCCACCGTACAGTGCACACGACGAAACGACGACGCCCTGCGACGACGGGCAAAGCGTAGCGCGGGCTGCAGCGGGCATGATCCAATTAAAAAAGAAAAAAAAAGGTAGCAACCATAAGAGGAAGATTGTGGAAGTCAAGCGATGGCTGTCCAGCAGATGTACTGAATATGCTGCTGGGATCGGGCACCTTATACATACATACATACATACATACATACATACATATACATACATATATATATATATATATATATATATATATATATATATATATATATATATATATATTCGTTGTTTTGGTTAATGCTATGAAGCATGTGGGTGCCGCAGTGTCGGACTGCACTCGGCAGGTAGTCTTTATCCTCACCATGCGATGCGATGAGCTACGCTTATGTAGTAATTTTCTCTGCACTTGCAGTTACCATGAGATATGCCCGACAGACCATGCCGCCTTGTGCTTGCGTATT